>NW_025934235.1:4064-7198 GCF_000764305.2 Hyalella azteca | reverse complement strand
AAGCAATGCGGATTGCGGAAGTTGAAAATTTTATGAAATGACATGTTTGCGAAGTGCAAACCGCGATTTTTTAATCAAACAAAAATTTATGACATTCGAGCCGCGAGATTTCATACCTACTGAAATTATATGATATTAGAGCCGCGATATTACAGACAAAAATAGGACTTTTCCAGACTAGAGCTGGGGTAACAAAGACCATCACTTTTTTTGAAATTACATCAAAACTATGAGAGGCAGGAGCCAGCAATTTATGGTGAGTAAAGCTAGAGTATAGACCTGTATTTTGCATGTTTCAATTTAAGTTTAACTCATCTGGTAAAAAAATGGCATTGTTTCGAAATAAAAAAAGTGGTCACTGGTCAAAGTTAGTAAGTTACCACATTTTATTACGGTACCTAATTTTTCAACATGGAAATTCAATTATTGATGAATATATGGGAATTCTTGATATAATATGCATATTTTCAATTCCAATAGGCCTACAAAAGCGTCAGTCACTCTCACTCAGTCTAATGTAGAAAATAGACACCTACCTACCTACCTTCAATTCGCTTGGTGATTGTTGAAAAAACATGGTCGATCGCATTTTGCAGATTCTCAAAAGTAGTCACACAGTTATGGACGTGTTGAGCTCTTGATTGATCAGGGGGAAGAACAGGAATTTCGTAGAGGACCATCGTGCTTTTCGTAGTTTTGAATCGTCAGATGTTAGGTTATCTTCAGGCTTCATCTGTCCACGGTCTTCGTCATTGTCGCTTGACACCCGTGCAGAGTGCAGACTACAGAGAGCCAGAGACGCGAACAATCCGCCCACAGGCCACAACTCACAATCACAACACAAGGCAGAAGAATGAAATTAATCAACAAAGTCAAATTGATAATTCGTTCGGCCTTTAAATCCAGCTCAAAAAAGGTTTTGCAAACAAACCCAATATATCATACACATTTTGTCTGGTATCGACAGTAGCGCGGCGGCAATCGTAGTGTGTCTATTTATTCCTCTCTGTATTCTGCTTGGAGCATGTGTTTCTAAGGTTATGACCTATGTCTTGTCCATACAACAACGGTTCTAAGAACGCCAAAAGGTATTCAAATGACTATGAACTGTTCTTATAAATATCCTAAAAGTAAGATCACCGTGGAGTTTATTTGCGTCACGATGAATGTTCCAACAAAAACTAATTGAGAATGTACAGTTTTTAGTATAGTATAATATAAGATAGTCTTGACTGGACTGGCCTTTTGATCAGATATTTTCAAGGGACGGTGGATTTAAGGAAGGGGGGTATACCCTAAAATTTTCGGATTTGGCTTTTCAGGTATTTAGTATCATCTTAAAGCTGACATTCTGCCCTATCCAATGATACCACTGCGATCCCTGTAAATGAATTTATACGTACATGACGGCTCTTTAAAGAGGGGCGGGTGGGGGAGTTCCTTCACTAATTAGATACAAGGTAATTAGCTGCTGAGCATTTTAAATATAGTTTCTTCTTGAGTTGTGCTGCAGTAACGTGCTTAGTCTCATCTTAAAGCTGACATTCAGAGCATTCCAACGATACCACTGCGATCCCTGTACGTGAATTTATACGTACACGGCTGCTCTTTAAAGGGTGGACGGGGGGGGGAGTTCCTTCAGTAAATAGATGGGAGGTAATTCGCTCGCCAACACTAGATATATGGTTGTTTCTGGCATCAAGGCTCAGTCACCCTCCTCGCTTCGTACGGAGAGGTGTACTGCAAGTCGCTGCTACCATCCTTGAGTGGAAGGAAGCTACAGAAGCCTGTAGTTTGGTATCTATTGTACATTGAGTGACTATTTCAAGGCGCGCGGGACTTTGTCGCGTTGTCCTGAAAAGTTTAACTTATTATTACGGAAAACCTATCTCCTCCTAGAGTTTTGAAGCTACAGCGATGAGACATATACGTGATATACCATTTGATTTGTAAAGACCATACCTATCGAGTAACGAAGCCCTTTTTACCACGTTTTTTTTTACTTCGTTTCGTGTGTGTCTGTCATCAAAAATTCAAACCTTAATTTAGAGTACTTCTAAACATCCTAGTAAGTTGAAATTTGGCATGCATGTTTATGCTGCCTAAAAATTCAAGATTTGATCATCAGAAATAATAATTAAAAATGTAAAAAAAAATTATAAAGTAAAAAAAAACACTAAAAATTCACGGTTTATAATTAAATTTTTTTCTCGAACATCCACACTTGCCAACCCTGGAAATTGATTTGAATTACTAAAATTGCTAACTAAAAAGTAGAAAATAAATAAATATAAAAAATATTTTTAAAAACCACGTTTTTCTGGTTTTTAAAAAACTAAAAATAGTGAAATAAAACATATAAAAAAAACTTTTAAAAACCACGTTTTCTTAACGGACAAAAAAGAAAAACATTCACTCTTACATAACATTACACAACATTTTACATAACTTAAATGTTATGTAGGAGTAAATGTTTTTCTTTTTTGTCTGTTAAGAAAACATGGTTTTTAAATGTTTTTTTATATGTTTTTAACACGTTTTTCTTTACTCAGCTTCGCGTTTGTTTGTTTGTTGTTAACATTGACAACGAAAATTTGCCCACTTCTGATTGCTCTAGACTCTATAGAGATCTGAAATTCGGCATGCAGGCTATTTTCGCCTAACAATTTCAGATATAATAAAAAAAACTATAGCTATTAGAGACCTAAATTAGTTTATTTGAGTAAAGTATATAAATACTATATATATAGTATGACGAGCGGGCGCTCACGTTATAGACGAGCAGGCGCTGACGCTGCGTATCATCTATACGTACGTCAAGGCAAGTAAATTGGCTCGCAACAACGTTTTTCATGTGTAGCAACGGACTAAAAAGGAGAAAATAAAATACTTAAAAAAAACTTTTTAAAAAACCACGTTTTTCTTGTGGACTAAAAAGTAGAAAATAAATTGTTGCTCGCCCCAAAAAACGTGGGTCGGCCTGTACGTTCACCATCAAATTTCCAAAATTCGTGTGTTGTGTGCTTTTCGCTTTAATCATAAATCTGCCCGACACACGTTTTTTTGGGCGAGCAACAATTTATTTTCTACTTTTTAGTCCACAAGAAAAACGTGGTTTTTTAAAAAGTTTTTTT
>NW_025934235.1:0-3677 GCF_000764305.2 Hyalella azteca | reverse complement strand
GTGCACTTCCATCTTGATGTATGAATAAACTTTTTACCTTATTTACAGAACTGGATTTATATACATGATTTCCACTATTTAATTGTCTTCCATCTCCCCTGACTGTAGGCGAGCGGTCGGAGTCCTCGTGAGATCTTGAATGGTGTTGACATGATTTTCCGTGTTTCTGCGTCTGTTTCGCTCCTGCCATTTCTTGCGGAAATCTGCCCCCTCTAAAGGGGTGGAATCCTTCTTCACAAAAACAGACTTGAATTCAACAGTTTCTCCTAATTTTTTCGCTGTTTTCAGCACGCTCCAAACCTGGGCTCGATCCTTCACAGTCACCAATAGAGGTCTGCAGGCGTTAATAGCAGCATTCTTGGAGCGCAACCTCTTGCACGATGCAATGTCAACCGGTGTGCTTAGTGCTTTACTACAACAGTCTGCCACATAGTTATTGTCGGCCATCACACGTTTGTTCGTCTCAGATGCGGTGCTTTCGGGAATGCCGAACCAAACAAGGTTGCACTTCCTACGTTCTCTGTCTAGTAATTCGCGGGATTGTATACGTTAATTTAATTATTTTGTCCACGTTGTGATTCTTCAGTTCCGTCTTTTCCAAATTTTTTGTAGAGTTCAGTTGAGCTCTCTCTTCGATCAGCTCTTTGCGCAACGAGCTCAGTTCATTACTCAAAGAGCCAACTAAATTACTCAACGTGTTCATCTCTTTCCGATAATTGTTTTCCATTTCAGCTCGAAATGCTGCGAACACAGCGAACCACTTCTCTTCCATCTGCTTCTCGCTTTTCCTGGCACGGAGAGTCGATTTCTCGCAGTCGCTACAGAACCAGTGAACGACTCTGTTTTCTGTAGGACAGAATATTCTTCAGAGCTCACCTTCGCGCAACTGATGCAAATGAAATCCTCGCAGTGTTCACAGATGACCTTCTGATCATCTTCTCTCAATGAGGTCTCTTTGCAGAACTTGCAAGCATCTTCAACTACGCACTTCGATCTCCTGTTCGATTTTTTCGGTGCATCTTGTTTCGAAGAACCGCATTCCTTCTTAACAATCTTGTTTACTTTCTTCCCAGCCACCGAAATATCTTCTTTCTTAATTGTTAAATGATTTCTGGGTTCCTTCACTGAGATTTAGCTAGGGTCTCTCACAGCAATAAATCACCGGAAACAATAAATCACCGGAACAAGCCTGATAACACAACCGCCCGACAGTAGTAAAGTTCCGGATATACAGCACAGCCGCCCGACAGTAATAAAGTTCCGGAAGTACAGCACAACCGCCTGACGGTAATAGAGTTCCGGAAGTACAGCACCACCACCCGACGATAATAAAGTTCCGGAAGCAATTCAAGCAGGAAACAAGTTGGTCAGGCTCCTTGAGCGACTACACAGCACGTCTGATCTCCACCGCATCTCAATCTGAACTTTTTAACCCTAATCGCTACGTGTTTTCATGTCACGCTTCAACCTCGGGACTCGGGTGCAATTGATATCTGCCCAGACTGCCCTTAATTCTGTTAAGTATTTTTTAGGTGTCTTCTATGTCGCGTTTATAAAATAAATATTAACGCGAAGGTACAGAAAAAGAAAACTTCTCGCCAACTCAGAGGATTTTCCAGCGAGTCGGAAACAAGACCAAAGCTAACATTCATACTGAACGTGAGTATTCCGTCAGCTTTGTCCGGTGACAAACATACCTGTGGCTGTTCTTAAATTCGAGAGAAACGATGAATTTTCTTACAAATTGACGGTAATATTAGTTGATACAATTAAAACATAAAATGATAACTGTACAAAGGTTAAAGTTTGGAATCAAGAAGCTGGATAGAACCGCTCTAACAATGACGTCTAGAGAAGGCTATGACGCTCCCGGACTTCCCGCCAATTCCCAACAATCGGAGGGCAACTCAACAGCTTCACAAATAGCCACAATCCTGTCCGATGGAGAATGGGATCAGGAGCTGATGGCAATGGAGGAAAATGACAACATCGAGTCTGCAAATCAAAGAAATCGGATAAGGAAAGCATCTAAGGATATGACATCTGGAATTGCACCAAAGAAAGCTGTTGAATCTACCCACCGAGTTCTGCCGGTGCCAGTGGCAACTCTGCAGAAAGATGCTGGTACTGAGGAACCTGTTCCGCCTGCTAGACCCGACCCGCTAGCTTCAATAGTCATGTGTGGCAAGGGTCAGCTGCGGGACTCCTGGGCAGGCGGGGGGCTGCTTAAACATCGCGCAGATGGAGTGGCGCTCGTCTTGCAACGTTAGTCAAGCGCAAAACCTGCCGCGCCCACGACAACCAAAGCTACATCCGAGCGTGCGAGTGTTCCCGTCACGACTACGTGTGCTTGACACCAGGGATCCCCTTGTTGGAGGCAGATACACGGGTGCCTGCTCAGCGCGTCGGACGAACCAAACAACCCGGACCAGGAAAATGACCTTTGAATGCGCCTCTCGTACCTAATACCCCGACAACGGAAACGACCCGGACCCTCACTACGGAACCAACCTTGACCTCTCCTACCTCCACGTTGATCACGACACTGGAGCCGTTTAGCCCGCGCCCTCAGGCCTCTGGCAGGGCCGGGCAAAATAAGAATACTAAACGAGGAACATGGAGACAAACTCAGCCAACTCTAGAAGCCCACAACCGAGATTACCCTCACTTCTTCCGCGTCTCGTCGACGACGGGTGAGAGCCTAGCTGCCATTAACGTAGTTCTGGCTAACCGGCAACTTGTCCTTTCTTTGGGCAGTGAACCCAAAAATGTGCACGAGATCCGCGACGGAGCCCTCATTGTGGAAGTACAAAGCAAATCTCAGAGTGAATCCATACTAAATATAAAGTCATTAGCAGCTGTTCCTGTTATCGTCGAACCGCACGGTGCACTGAATGAAACAAAAGGAACCGTCTAATACCGAAATGAGCCTAAATATCCAGTCGAAAAACTACAAGAGCATCGAAGCCACTATAACGTAAAATCAATCTACCAAATGAAGAAGAAGTTGCATGGAACCCAGGTGAACCTCCCGTTATATGTCTTAACATTCGCAACATGCAAGCTCCCAACTGAAGTGAAGATCGGGTGGCACCGCTGTGCTGCGAGAGAGTACATCCCTCGCCCACGCCGATGCTATAAGTGCCAGCACTTCAACCATGGAGCTAAAACATGCCAAGCGACAACTGCTATATGCCCCAGATGCTTTGAAGATGCAAATGATTTGCCGTGTCTCCGACCGGCTAGATGCCCTAATTGTGGAGGTCCCCATGAAGCATCTTCACCTGACTGCTATCATTACAAACTTGAACAGGAAACGCTGGCAATACAAGTAAAACAAAAACTAATGTATAGAGACGCAAAACGTCAAGCGAGTGCCATTGTCCCACGACCGGGCACCACTTACGCATCTATACTCCGTTAGAACCGTGGTCCTGACCGCGTGCTGGAGCCACGACAGACCACAAAAGAAAGTCGTGATGATGCAGCAACCACCTCATCACTGGAGGCCCAACGTGTGACACCAGCTGGTGGAGCACAGGAGTCCGGGACCCCAACACCTGTGGACCTAGTCGTTGCTCCCAGTGGAATTGTCGCGGATACCGAGCTAACTAAGTGAAGTACTGCAATATTGTCCACTGCAATATTTCAGTGGAATTGTCGCGGATACCGAGCTA
>NW_025934234.1:0-2564 GCF_000764305.2 Hyalella azteca | reverse complement strand
CCTGATTGCCGGCTTGCTGGTCCGCGTGGAATAGTTTCGTGGTTGCCTGCTACCGGGCGCCGTTCATTCTGCCATGCCCACGTGCTTCATGACAAGTGATAGCCAGTGGAATGTTGTTCAATAATCTATGTTGTATAGTTCAATTGTGTGCCAAGGGAGTAAGCACGTATCAACCCATCGTTAATTCATGTTGAATAGTGGCAATACTTCTTAAATTTGGAAGACATGAAAACTTCAATTTCTTAGAGAATTTAAACTACTTACGTGCTTCATGCAGCGATGCCCTGGTGCCCGTACCTGTACCCACGTGTTTCATGCCAGTATACGTCACCCATGGTTGAACTATATAAGGTTGACCCACGAGAAGTTCCCTCTTTCAGCTCAGCTTTCTTGTTACGTCACGTAGATCGAAAAACGTAAGCAAACCCGTCATTCCCGTGGCGGATTGGTCGACCGGTTTGATCGCATTTCGGTGATTGGTTAACGTCCGTGACGTCACTGAGATCAGTGACGTCACAGGTGAAAAACAAACTACATCCGCACAAATGAGCTTCTGATGGGTCAACCCTATACTAGTTCAACCATGTACGTTACCTATCCCCTTGTTCCATACAGCTTTTCATTTGTGCCTGTGCCCACATTCTTCATCAGTGTACGCACAATATGCAAGTTTCATGCAGCATTGTCATCGTGCCCATGCCTCTATCCACGTGTTTCATGCCAGTATACGTACAAGATCCACGTGTTTTTTGACGAGTTGCCCTCGTGCCCGTGCCTATACCCACGTGCTATATGTCTCAGGTCCGTACTCACATGCCCAAAACTCAAGCAAGTACACGCGTGCATTATGCCCACACTCGTACCCATGTGATTTATGTCCGCGCTGCCTTCATATCCTGTGCTCGTGCCCATACCCACGTGCTCTATAGTCCGGCTGCTCTCATGCCCTACGTACTTCTGCAACAGCCATGGTTGAATTAATACATGTATTAATTCAACCATGGCAATAGCCTCCATGATTACGTCGTTGGCGCTCCGAATATGAACGCGTTCAAGAACAGACTAGATAAAGCTATGGAAAAATATATGTTCAGACTTGAAATGCCTAGCACCATATCGAACCCGGTGGAAGTCTAGTAGCTATTTCAAACTATCGTCAGTCATGAAAAGATCCGGTCAACTGACAAAATTTAGATCTTCTGAGAACAAGGCCCGAAAAGTACATGAATCGGCGACAGGCCATATCGACATCGCTATGATATGTTATTCTATGTTATGATGCCCGTATACCCGCGTAGACTTGCTTGCACGTGGGCGTCTCTGTCTGTACACGCGCGTCTTCAACTGGGATTGCATGACTTTACTTGTAACGCAAACGCATTTTTAAGCCTGAACATTCGTATCTCTGTCTGCACTCTCTCCGTTAGCTCCGATAGTTAATCTTCGTGTTTTGCTAGCAGTTTTGAATTGTAATTGCTTATAGATGAAGTGTTTCATTCAGGCTGATATATAAATGAATGGCAACAGAAAACAGGCGCTCTGAATCTCAGCCATTGAATCATATTAGTTCGATTAGTTCTTGATAGAATTATAAAAATATTAAATTTATCCCTAATTCAAAAAAGCGTTGCTCGTTTAAATATAATCTTAATATAATGCTCATTAAAGCATAAGGTATCACTGCACATTAAGTAACTTACACGACTTTTGAATTAAAATTCCGATTGATTTTTCATTTGTTTCGATGCTTGTGCTGAGCTAAGTTTCATGTTGCCACGTGGATAGTCCTATATTCACGTCNCACCCCACATCCCCCGCCTGCATTCGCCGGTCAGTTGGCGTGGGAGGCGCTGCGCATGGCGGACGTTGGACCCAGTGACCCCGGGCCGTAGGCCTAACCCGACCCAGCCTACCGCGGCCCCAGCCTGGCCACTGCATGCTAGAATTTACTCTTCCATTCACAACATTTTATTGATAGTGTCATTAATGACTCGTATTTGGTCCCCCATTATGCTACGCCTGTGGAAAACACGACCGTGCAAATTGCGAACAGCAAAATAAAGAGCATTTGTGCTACGAGAAAAAAGAAGTATCCATGCTCACCGAAAAACATTCATGGTAGGCCACTCATCTATTGAGAAGTGCAATAAAATCAGAGGTTCTAAGAGAACTTGTAATTAAGCCTGCACGTTGTGTGTGACGATTCGTTGCTTAACGAAACTGATCTCGAAGAATGACTCGTCTCAATCCCCAGACTCGCATAGAATATTCATCCTGTTTACGTTAGAGCGGTGAACGTATAGACCTCTAAGTACAGACCTCCAATTTTCATGCAATAGTTAAACTTAGCAATGATGTGGGCTAATAGTTTTATCTCAGAAAATCTGTGCTGAATGATTTAACTACTATTATTGAATAAAATAATTATGTCCTTTACTAGTTTGTCAAGGAGTGGTTTGCGGTCGAAACACGATGCGGTTGACGATTTACAATTTGGTACCTACAACATGCCGTCACATCGATCATATTTCGAGTTGATGTGTCAATGAGACCTTGCTTGTGTT
>NW_025934233.1:0-702 GCF_000764305.2 Hyalella azteca | reverse complement strand
TTGTGATGTCGCCATATACATGTCCTTTAATCGCGTGCATGGCTGCATTCAAACGGAAAAATGACAAATTCAGGTTTGGGTAAATCAATAATTTTGAGTGTGAAAAATTTGTGTTTTGTTCATAAATTGTTTTTGCTTATCACTTTAACTCTAAAACCACACAGGCCACAGGCAATGGCCTACTCAATAGCATGAACAACGTGTAGGGTATGAACAACGTGTAGCTTCAATAATCAGCTCTACGCATTTGTCATCACCTGTTCTTAATGGTCTCAGCACATGCTTATGGTAATACATACACACATGTTTGTTGATGCTTAAAATGCTGTCAGTTATTTTACTACGAACTCACAATGCGCTTTGATTCGAGTTATAAACAAGACCCTTATGAGTTTACGTGATCTGACAACTATGTACACTCCTGGACCTATACTTTCAAAAAAAGTTAAGTGATCGTAAGTTCATCAGCCAATCATTGACGGCCTTTCAAGCAAAATCCACCAATCATAGACAAAAAAATAGAGCGTAAGTACTTACGTTCACATAGCGAATTTTGAAAGTATGGCCTCTGCTCTCCTCAGTAGACTTCTCAAGTCACCGCTGTTTTTTTGAGCGAATGCACGAGTCATGCGTTGAACGAAATCGGTCGAAAGAAAATTACACCAGAAAAATTATCGCTGTTCCCGCATTGGTAGCAAATTT
>NW_025934232.1:0-404 GCF_000764305.2 Hyalella azteca | reverse complement strand
TGAGCAGAGCATCAATATTGTTAATACAAGAAAGAAAGAAGAAGTAAAAATCAAGGCTTCAGAGGCCGTTGAGGATAAAATTCTAAATATTCTAATTCCACCTGTCAAGAAAAGTGGGAAATCAAATAATTTGGATTTGGAAATTGATGGCAATGAAGACGAAGAACTGAATCAAGAGACCCGTGAGGCCTTCAGGTCTAAACTTAGGAATGGTGACCTGGATGCAAGGAAAATCGAAATTGACGTTGCCAGCACAGTTATGGCTCCAATTGGCGTCATGGGTGGCCCCATCGACGACATGTCTATGATGAACATCCAAGAGATGATTGGAGGTTTTTTGCCGAAAAACAACAAAAAACGTAAGGTGACGATTGCTGAAGCTCGGAAATTATTGATGGAAGAGG
>NW_025934231.1:0-2791 GCF_000764305.2 Hyalella azteca | reverse complement strand
ACATTTCTTCTCGCTTCGAATCACCGACATGTGGAACAGCCTCCCCGATGACATCGTTGGCGCTCCAAGTTTGAACGCGTTCAAGAACTGACTTGATAAAGCTATGGAGAAATATATGTTCAGATTTGAAATGCCTAGCACCATATCGAACCCGGTGGAAGTCTAGTGGCTATTTCTAACTATCGTCAGTCCTGAAAATATCCGGTCAAATGATAAGATGTTAGATCTTCTGTGAACAAGTCACGAAAAGGTCAAGATTCGGCAACAGGCCACATCAGGCATACTCTTTAGCACCGACATCACTATGTTATGTTATGTTTTTACTTTTAAACTACCGTAAAATCCTGCACAATCAGAATTTAATTAGAAATAGTCCTAATAGAAATGAAATCAGATATTAAATTTATTATTTTAAGAGTTCAATGGACATGGTTCACTATTCTGCTTCAAACAAGAATCAATTGTAATAGAAATTGAAGATTTTACCACCACTCAAAACTAAGGAAGGTGAGCATTCCACAGCTTGGTTCAAAAATTATCGTCGCTTGAAATCTAGACATGAAGTCATGTAAGACAAGTCTTGATAACAATAAACGTGAGCCGGAATATTCTCAATTAATGCTTATATCAGCATAATAAGGTGAAATCTAAGGCACAAAAAGTGGTAAACCATTTGATAACTAGCAGCTCGGACTAATTCAAAACATATGCTCTAAAAGCAAATCAGTTTCTTAAAATATGTTTTTTAATGCTAGTAATATCGAGTTCTGTGCTGGCCACAAGTTGGCTTAAAGTTAAATACGAAACTGTCCCGCTGTATTACATCTTGCTATGAAATAAAACAAATAAAAAAAAACTTAAAAAAAACACGTTTTCTTAACGGACAAAAAAGAAAAACATTTACTCATACATAACATTTAAGTTATGTAAAATGTTATGTAATGTTATGTAGGAGTCAATGTTTTTTTTGTCCGTTAAGAAAACGTGGTTTTTTAAAGTTTTTTATTTGTTTTATTTCCCTATTTTTAGTTTTGTAAAAACCAGAAAAACGTGGTTTTTAAAAATATTTTTATATTTATTTATTTTCTACTTTTTAGTTAGCAATTTTAGCAATTCAAATCAATTTCCAGGGTTGGCATGTGTGGATGTTCGAGAAAAAACTCAATTCCAAACCGTGAATTTTTAGTGCTTTTTTTTTATTTGCAATTTTTTTTCAGAAAAAAAATTTTTTAATTATTCTTTCTGAAGATCAAATCTTAAATTGTTAGGCAGCATAAGCATGCATGCCAAATTTCAACTTACTAGGATGTTTAGAAGTGCTCTAAATTAAGGTTTGAATTTTTGATGACAGACACTCGAAACGAAGTCAAGAAAAACGTGGTAAAATACGCCCTAGTCAAACACTGATTACTTACGTTGCTCTGGGGTTCCCAAAAATTGCGCTTAACTACTGAAATATTCTGTTATTTCGTCAATACCTGCGCAAAACAGAAAGGGTTGTCATGCGTAATAAAATACAAAATAGCAAGACAAGCAATTTAACAAATTCTGGTATCCTTCAACTTTTACTGCATGGTTATTTCACTGAAAATTCTAACATAATTCATACTAGCTCTTCAGACTGAATCTATGCAACTAATACTTATCGAATAATGATCTACTACACATTATGTGCTTCACTGGCACTGAGAATTGTAGTAGATAACTGATTGATGACTTAATGAAGCAGACTCCAAAACTCAAAACCATCCGCCTAGCTCTACTTCCGCCCGCTTGCGTGCAGCATGCGGCGTCTCATTTAGTGGTGACGAACTCCTGCGTTAGCATAAGATGTGTAGCTAATTCATTGCCTAGAAATCCAGTTCATTCATTGTCCATATCAAGTCGTTGTTTCACTGTGTCTTGTGTTAGTGCTTATTTGATCTTGATAAGCCTGGTATGCCCATTGTGAAATGCAATAGTAGTTTTTTGGATTTTTCTTTGTTTTACTTATTGTCGGCCATTATCGTCTAACCGAATCTCCATCTTCTTTCTGTTCAGATGTGCGTAAACTTGATGTTGTTTCAATGTAACAGTCAAGTGTTAGCGACCAATCGAACTGATGAATAGGATCGACGTGCCACATCTCGTAAGTGTAATGCTTGTCTTTGTTTTCTAAGCTACTGCTGTCATTATTGCATTATTTACACATAGATGAAATATTTAGATTGTTGCCAGCCTAAATTTAGGATTATTCTTTTTCGCGAAGTTCAGTACCTATCCATCAATTATGTATAACGAGTTTCTTTCTTAACTTTCAGTGCGATTAAAAGTTCATGTTGTTTTTTCGAGTATTACATCTGCTCTATTATGTGCCGATTTTCGGTCGAACTTTCCGGCAGTAAACCTGGACTGAGTATCAAGAATGTCTTTACTTGGCTGAAAAGAGAAGATTTAGGTAGCCTCGAATTCAGTCCAAGACAGCAAATGAGATCTGCATCTTCTCGTCAGTTCTTTCATGCACTCGTAACCCAGAGCGGTCATGAGTTTCACGGCTTCGTCAAAGCGTGTCCCGGTCCCCAGGCTTCCTGAGCTCGAAGATGTCGCCGACAGAGCATCTTGTGCATTGCGTAACTTCATAACCTTAGCCAATACACCATTTCTACTCTAAATCGTCATAGGGTTTCGGTGACCGGAAGGCGAGTATCCGGCTTGATTATCAGAGGAGTCTCAGAGTCGAAAGAGTACATTCTTCCACCTCTGCTGGAAAACGATATGATTCCGGACGTTCGACATCTGATTGCTACTCCCG